>NC_056732.1:1335214502-1335232002 GCF_019279795.1 Protopterus annectens
GTCCGGATGTGACCCGGCAACGGGGCCAACCTCGCAGGAGGAGGTACCTGGTCATACCACTCACTTCACATCCCCCAGCACCTCTGTCCAGATAGCCACAACCCCTTCAGGCATGGAGGGGGCCGAGGATCACGTACCCAGGCTTAAGGGTCGTCCCCGGAGGGGTGACCCATCGGGGGGGGGTGTGTGTTCCCCAGGAGAGGACGTAGGGCCATCCGGGGAAGCCGGCTCAGGGTGTCCCATCCTCCCGGCCCCTGGGGGTGTGGAGATATGGCCGCCGTGGTGTCTCACACCTGGGGCCGGCCGAGGGAGTCGGTTGACAGTGCAGGCAGGCCAAGGGCCTCCCAGGGAAGCCAGGTCTTTGATCCATCCTCCTGGCTCCCAGGGGGGGTGCGGAGATATGGCCGCTGTGGCACTTCGAACCCGGGGCCGGCCAGAGGACTTGGCAGATGGTGGGGCAGGCCAAGGGCCTCCCCTGGAAGCCAGGTCTTCAATCCCATCCTCCCAGCCCCCAAGGGTGTGGACATACAGCTGCTGTGGCATCACGCACCTAGGGCCAGACAGGACAGTTGGCGGATGGCACAGGCAGGCTGGGAGCATCCCCAGGATGCCAGGTCCTTGATCTCATCCTCCAGGCCATCAGGGGTGTGGAGATATGGCCGCCAAGGCGTCTCACACCCAGGGCCGGCTGGGGGAGTCGGTGGACCACATGGGCGGGCCAAGTGCCTCCCCTGGAACCAGGTCTGTGATCCCATCCTCTCGGCCCTCAAGCATGAGGAGATATGGTCCCCATGGCGTCTCACACCCAGCGCCGTCCGCTGGCAGCAGTTCAGCCTCAGGTCCTCCACTCGGCACTGTGATGATGAGGCCCTGCGAATGGCAGTGTGCAGAGGGAGAGGAGCCATGGGCCGGGAGACTTGGAGCTGAGCACGTTCGTAGACGCCTTGCACGGCAGGAGAGAGACAGATGTAAGTGGCAAAACCTTCAGAGATGCCGGGACACTGGGCCACCTTCCGTGCGAGTTTGAAAGCCCTATGTGGAGGGAAAAGTACAGAACCAGTGTCACAGAAGTCCAGATGAGTTACCATCTGAGGCCTTGTGGCCCAGCAGAGTTCCACGAGGCCAGGAAGGATCAGAGGGAGGTCCCCCTGAGATGCTCAGAGAGCACAGTTGACACAGAATGATTTGGCAACCTCCAGGAGATATCTAACCTGGGAAAAAAGCTCTCCCGCCTAGGTAAAAGTGGAAGCCCAGAGGGGTCCCTCCCCATGGAAGTCTGGAAGTGAGAGAGAGGCAGAAATTGGCCGGGCTGGGAGAGCTCCTGCCTGGGTGAGGGGGGTCTGGACCAAAACCCCCTCTGGGACGGAAGTCCAGAAGGGTGAGCAGCAGAAAGCTGCCGGGGACAGTGTGCTCCACCTGGGTGAGAGAGTCCAGCCCATCCCCCCTCCAGGTGGAAGTCCTTAAGGAAGCCACCGGCAGAAGGCTGCAGGGCCAGGAGAGCTCCTGCCTAGGTGAGAGTGTGCAGGCAGAGCCTCCTGTAATGGAAGCCCTCAAGGGAGTGACCAGCGGGAGTCTGTGGAACCCTGAGAGCTCCTGCTGGGCTGGGAGAAGGCATCCGACCTCGCCTGGCACATGACGGCATCTCCAAAATATCGCAAAGTCCCCAGAACCCCTCTGGATGGGAAAGCAGGGGGGACATGGAAGTTCCGATGAGGGCGGGCCTGCCCCTCGGCAGCCGAGGGGAGTTCCGTGGGGCCAGCCAGGACCAGAGGGATGTCCCCCTGAGGGGCTCTGAGGGCACAGGGACATGGCCTGGCCAGGCAGTCTCCAGGAGATCTGGAGGAGATGGAGACCATGGTGCTCTGGATCGGAAAGGAGCATGGGCTTGGAAGTCCTGATGGGGGTGTGCCTGCCCCTCGGCAGCCGAAGGGAGTTCCATGGGGTGGGCCAGGACTGGAGGGAGATCCCGTGAGAGGCTCTGAGGGCACAGGGATAAAGCCTGGCCAGGCAGCCTCCAGGAAAGGAGTGTGGGCTCGGAAGTCCCAATGAGGGTGGGTCTGCCCCCTCGGCAGCTGAGGGGAGTTCTGTGGGGCCAGCTGGAACCAGAGGAAGGTCCCCTGAGAGGCTCTGAGGGCAGGGGACAGGCAGCCTCCAGAAGATCTGAGGGAGACAGGACCGTGGTGCTCTGGACCTGAAAGGAGAGTGGGCTTGGAAGTCCCAATGAGTGTGTGCCTGCCCTTCGGCTGTCGAAGGGAGTTCTGCAGGACAGGCTGGGACCAGAGGGAGGTCCCCCTGAGAGGTTCTGAGGGAATGGGGACATGGCCCGGCCAAGCAGCCTCCAGGAGATCTGGGGGAGATGGGGACTGTGATGCTCTGGACCAGAAAGGAGCGTAGGCTTGGAAGTCCTGATGAGGCTGGGCCTGCCACTCGGTGGCTGAGGGGAGTTCTGCGGGGCTGGCTGGGACTGGAAGGAGGTCCCCTGAGAGGGTCTGAGGGCACAGGGATATGGCCGACCAGGTAGCCTCCAGGAGATTTGGAGGAGATGTGGACCGTGGTGCTCTGGACTGGAAAGGAGCGTGGGCTCGGAAGTCCTGATGAGGCCAAGCCTGCCCCTCGGTGGCCGAGCGGAGTTCCGTGGGGCCAGACAGGACCAGAGAGAGGTCCCCCTGAGGGGCGTCGAGTGCACAGGGACACAGAATGATTTGGCAGCCTTCAGGAGATATCTAACCTGGGAAAATAGCCCTCCCACCCTGGTGGAAGTGGAAGCCCAGAGGGGGTCCCTCCCCATGGAAGTCTGGAAAGGAGAGAAGGGCAGAAATCAGATGGACTGGGAGAGCTCCCACCTGGGTGAGGGGGCTCCAGACCACAGCCCCCCCTCTATGTGGAAGTCCTTAAGGGAGCCGCCGGTGAAAGGCCGTGGGGCCGGGAGAGCTCCTGCCTAGGTGAGAGGGGTCAGGGGGAGCCCCTCCAATGACAGAAGTCTTCGAGGGATTGACCAGTGGGAGTCCTCTGTACATGGTGAGCTCCTGCCAGGCATGAGGTAGATGTCCGACCTCACCCACCACTCAATGGCATCCCCGAAATATTGCAAAGTCCCCAGAACCCCTCTGGACAGGAAAGCAGGGAGACACAGAAGTCCTGATGGAAGTGTGCCTGCCCCTCAACAGCCGAGGGGAGTTCTGCTGGGCCAGCCAGGACTGGAGGGAGGCCCCCTGAGAGGCTTTGAAGGCACAGGGACACAGCCTGGTCAGGCAGCCTCCAGGAGGTCTGGGGGGACAGGGACCATGGTGCTCTGGACCGGAAAGGAGCAAGAAGCAGAAGTGAATGAGGTGTGTCTTCCCCTTGGCAGCCAAGGGTAGTTCTGCGGGACTGGCCGGGACCAGAAGGAGGTCCCCTGACAGGCTCTAAGGGCAGGGGAAATGGCCCAGCCAGGCAGCCTCCAGGAGATCTGAGGGAGACAGGACCATGGTGCTTTGGACCGGAAAGGAGCATGGGCTCGGAAGTCCCAATGAGGGTGTGCCTGCCCCTTGGCGGCTGAGGGGAGTTCTGCAGGGTAGGCCGGGACTGGATGGAGGTCCCCCTGTGAGGCTCCGAGGGCACAGAGACACAGCCTGGCCAGGCAGCCTCCAGGAGATATGTAACCCAGGGAAACAGCCCTCCAGCCTGGGTGGAATCGGAAGCCCAGAGGGTGTCCCTCCCCATGGAAGTCTGGAAGGGAGAGGGGGCGGACATCTGTCGGGCTGGTAGAGCTCCTGCCTGGGTGAGGGGGGCCCGGAACACAGCCCTCTCCAGGACGGAAGTCCGAAAGGGCGAGAGAGGTGGGAAGCGGCCGGGGAGGGAGCGCTCCTGCCCATATGAGAAGGTCTGGACCAGCACCTCTCCACATGGAAATGCTTAAGGGAGCCACCAGCAGAGGGCCGCGGGGCCAGGAGAGCTTCTGCTTGAGTAAGTGGGGGCAAGTGGTGACCCTCTGTGACAGAAGTCCTCAGGGGAGTGACTGGCAAGAATCTGTGAGACCTGGAGAGCTCCCGCCGGGCAGCGGGAAGGTGTCTGACCTGGCCCGGTACCTAAAGGCATCCCCGAAATATCCCAAAGTCCCCAGAACCCTTCTAGACGGGAAAGCTGTGGGATGCAGAAGCCCTCATGAGAGTGGTTCTGGCCCTCCACGGCCGAGGGGAATTCCGCTGGGTTGGTCACACACGGCAGGTTCATCCCCCCTGCTCGTCCTCCGAGCACGCACGATCTGGCACAATTAGGCAGCCTCCAGGAGTTAAGGGATGATGGAGTATCCAGTGGGGAGTGCGAGTCCAGGTCCCAGCCCCAGGGAGAACGTTTCCCGGAGGGCGCCCTTGCTGTGGGGGCCGAGATGCCTCTCCCCATACGCCGATCGATCGGGCCGACCACCTCCCACTGGCGTAGCGTGTCTCTGGGGGTCACAGCCGGTGGGTCGAGCTTCTCCTTCCTAGGAGCAAGATGCAGATGGGGGTACGGAGTGTTCTGCGCCCCAAAGTGATGAAGTCAAGGCAAGACAGATGAGCCTGTGCTGAGGTAAAGGGGTCCTGTCATGCACCAGGCTGCCCCACTCCGAGTTCGTGGTCGACAGTCCATGACCAGCACCTGGGGTGCCCCCTCAATGGGGAGAGGGACCCCCTCTCATCAGCGGAGGTGCAGACTCCGGCCCCTTCTCTCCGCCCACCGGCCGAGGTGCTCCTGTCTGATTGATCCTGCCAGTAGCATATGCTTGTCTCAAAGATTAAGCAATGCAAGTGCACACAGACACTACAGTGAAACTGTGAATGGTTCATTAAATCAGTTATGGTTCCTTTGATCACTCCACCGTTACTTGGATAACTGTGGTAATTCTAGAGCTAATACATGCTGATGAGATGATCTCCGGGGATGCGTGCATTCATCAGACCAAAACCAATCTGGGTCTCAGCCCGGCAGCTTTGGTGACTCTAGATAAACTCGGGCAGATCAAGTGCCCTCCTGGCGGCGACGTGACATTTGAATGTCTGCCCTATCAACTTTTGATGGTACTATCTGTGCCTACCATGGTGACTATGGGTGACGGGGAATCAGTGTTCTATTCCAGAGAGGGAGCCTGAGAAATGGCTACCACATCCAAGGAAGGCAGCAGGTGCACAAATTACCCACTCCTGACTCAGGGAGGTAGTGACGAAAAATAACAATACAGGACTCTTTTGAGGCCCTGTAATTGGAATGAGTACACTTTAAATCCTTTAACAAGAATCTATTGGAGGGCATGTCTGGTGCCAACAGCCACAGTAATTCCAGCTCCAATAGCGTATATTAAAGTTGCTGCAGTTAAAAAGCTCATAGTTGGATCTTGGGATCAGGTTGGCGGTCTGCTGTGAGGTGAGCTACCGCCTATCCCAGTCCCTGCCTCTCTGCACTCCATCTATGCTCTTAACTATGTGTCCTGAGGGTCCAAAGTATTTACTTTGAAAAAATTAGTGTGTTCAAAGCAGGCCAGTTGCCTGAATACTTCAGCTAGGAATAATGGAATAGGACTCCGGTTATATTTTGTTGGTTTTCGAAACTGGGCCATAATTAAGAGGGACAACCGGGAGCATTTGCATTGTGCCGCTAGAGGTGAAATTCTTGGACTGGCACAAGACGAACAAAAGTGAAAGCATTTACCAAGAATGTTTTTATTAATCAAGAATGAAAGTTGGAAGTTTGAAGACGATCAGATACCGTCATAGTTCCGACCATAAACAATGCCGACTAGCAATCTGGTGGCATTATTCCCATGACCTGCCAGGGAGCTTCCAGGAAACCAAAGTCTTTGGGTTCCAGGGGGAGTATGGTTGCAAAGCTGAAACTTAAAGGAATTGATGGAAGGGCACCACCAGGAGTGAAGCCTGCAGCTTAATTTGACTCCACACAGGAAACCTCACCCAGCCCAGATAAGGAAAGGATTGACAGATTGATAGCTCTTTCTTGATTCTGTGGGTGGTGGTGCATGGCCGTTCTCAGTTGGTGGAGCAATTTGTCTGGTTAATTCCGATAACAAATGAGACTCCGCCATGCTAACTAGTTATGCGGCCCTGTGTGATAGTCTCCAGCTTCTTAGAGGGACAAGTGGCTTTCAGCCACACGAGATTGAGCAATAACAGGTCTGTGATGCCCTTATATTTCCGGGGCTGCATGCGTGCTACATTGAATGGATCAGCGTGTGTCTACCGTTTGCCGACAGGTCCGGGTAATCCACTGAACCCCATTCATGATAGGGACCGGAGATTGCAATTATTCCCCACGAACGAGGAATTCCCAGTATGTGTGGATCATAAGCTCATATTGATTAAGTCCCTGCCCTTTGTACACACCGCCCATCACTACTACCGATTGGATGGTTTAGTGAGGTCCTCGGATTGGCTCCTCTGGAATCAGTCATGGCCCTGGCAGTGCACCAAGAAAACAATCAAATTTGACTATCTAGAGGAAGTAAAAGTTGTAACAAGGTTTTCATAGTGAACCTGCGGAAGAATCATTAATGCCAAAGGTCCTGGGACGGCGCCATCCCCGGGTACCAGGGCTTCTCCTAACTCCACCTCCTCGACCCTCCACATCTCTCTCTGCACTGTCTCCAACTCCCATGTCTTCACGTGACCCAGTGGATGCCAGCGGGTCTGAGCCTGCGGCTCCCAGTGGGAGGGAGGGAGCGAGAGCAAGGGGTGTCGTCCACCCCCTTACCTCCCAGCAGCAGGAGGGAGGGGGTCCATCTGCATGTGAGAGGCACAGGCGCTCCTCTGCTGCCATGAGGGGATGGTGGAGGGCGCGCCTGGTGGTGCTGTCCACCATGTGCCCCAGAGGTGCTGGCTCCCCGTGCGGTAGGGGGAAGGAGAGGGTGCCGTCCTGGCAGGGGTGTGGAGGCCTCCCCTATGGTGGTGTGGATCCACCCCCGGGGGTGGCATACCAGAGTCCTTTCCCCTCGATGTCGGTCATAGATACCCTGTGGAGGATGCCCCGCTCCACGCTCCGATCATCAACACTTCGAACTCTCTTTGCAGCCCTGGGTTACTCCCGGGGCTACACCCATCTGAGAGTTGGTGTGCCTTCCATTGCCCCAGGGTGCATCTAGCCCCTGTTGAGGATACAGCCAGGGAGTCGAGGGAGCCCGTTGTGGGTCCCCCATCTCCCCAGGGAGATACGCGGATGGAGGAGATGAGTCCCCACCGCCGAAGAGAGAGTTCAAGAGGGTGTGAAACCATTCAGAGGTAAATGGGTGGGGTCCATGCGGTCTGCCTGGAGGATTCAACCCGGCGGCCGTGCCAGCTGCCCGGGTGAGGTGGATCCCCATCCCCATCTGGGGGGAGGGGGACCATCCTCGGGCACGCCAGCCACCGTCGGGTACAATTCCTCCACTGCGGTGCGCCGCAACTGGTGGTGGGTTGGTCAGGAAGGCTGCATGGAAGGTGGCTCTCCTCCCTGAAGGGGAGTGTTACAGCCCACAGCATCAGCCCTCACCGTGCCCCAGGGTAATGTGAGATGACTGCCGCCGCACCCTTCCTCGCTCTCGTGGTGGGGGCCAGGGGCCCCCCAGCTCCCAGGGGACTGTCGACTGGGCCAGATTGCCCTCAGTACAGCCTGACCACATCCCACCACCAGGCCGGTGGGCTCACTTTGGGTGCCTGGGGTCCACAGCGATGTCAGCAACCCACCCATCCCATCTTGAAACACGGACCAAGGAGTCTAATAGGTGCTCGAGTCAGAGGGTGGGCAGGAGACCCCACGCTGCAATAAAAGGGAGGGCTGGCACTCACCGACTGAGGCGGGATCCCCCTGCCCCACTCGGGGGATGCACCGCCATCCCATCTCACCCGTCCCGTCAGGGAGGTGGAGTGTGAGCGCACCTGGTGGGACCTGAAAGATGGTGAACTATGCCTGGGCAGGGCAAAGCTAGAGGAAACTCTGGTGGTGGTCCATAGTGGTCCTGACATGCAATTCGGTCATCCGACCTGGGTATAGGGGTGAAAGACTAATCGAAACATCTAGTAGCTGGTTCCCTCCAAAGTTTCCCTCAGGATAGCTGGCACTCAGCGGACACAGTTTTATCTGGTAAAGCGAATGATTAGAAGTCTTGGGGCTGAAATTATCTCAACCTATTCTCAAACTTTAAATGGGTAAGAAGCCCGACTATCTGGCTTGAAGCCAGGCATGGAATGCGAAAGCCCAGTGGGCCACTTTTGGTAAGCAGAACTGGCGCTGTGGGATGAACTGAATGCCGGGTTAAGGCACCCGATGCTAATGCTCATCAGACACCAGAAAAGGTGTTGGTTGATACAGACAGCAGGACGGTGGCCATGGAAGTCGGAATCTGCTAAAGAGTGTGTAACAACTCACCTGCCTGACTCAACTAGCCCTGAAAATGGATGACACTGGTAAGTCAGCCCATACCCGGCCATTGCCAGCACTGGGAGCTGAGGGGGCTATGCCGCGATGAGTATGATGGCCGCCACAATGGCACTGAAGCCCAGGGTGAGGGCTCAGGTGGAGATGCCGCAGGTGCAGATCTTGGTGCTGTAGCAAATATTCAAATGAGAGCTTTGAAGGCCGAAGTGGAGAAGGGCTCCATGTGAACAACAGTTGAACATGGGTCAGTCAGTCCTGAGAGATAGGTGAGCACCGTTCTGAAGGGATGGGGGATGACCTCCGTCACCCTCGGCGATCGAAAGGGAGCTGGGTTCAGTTCCCAGAATCCAGAGCAGCGGAGATGGGTGCCTCGCAGCATCCAGTGCAGTGACTCAAATGATCCCAGAGAAGCCGGTGGGGGCCCCTGGGAGAGTTCTCTTTTCTTTGTAAAGGGCAGGGTGGCCTGGAATGGGTTCACCCCGAGAGAGAGAACCGCGGTTCTGGTGGCATCCGATAAGCTCTCTCCAGCCCTTGAAAATCCAGGGGAGAGGGTGTAAGTCTTGCACTGGGCCGTACCCATATCCGCAGCAGGTCTCCAAGGTGAACAGCCTCTGGCATGTTAGAACAATGTAGGTAAGAGAAGTTGGAAAGCCAGATCCGTAACTTCGAGATAAGGATTGGCTCTAACGGCTGCATCAGTCAGGCTTGGGTGTGAATCAGGGCTGTGCATGCACCGCAGCTGGATGAGGCATCACCCCCTTGCCACAATCCCCCATCTGGGGGGGCCAGGGGGGGTCAGCGGCGACTCTAGACATGCGCGGGGCCCTTCCTGTGGATCGCTCTGGCTGTGGCGAGCACCAGTCCCAACCAACGTCCCGCATTGTCCGGCAGCTAACAGCTGACTTAGAACTGGTGCAGACCAGGGGAATCCGACTATTTAATTAAAACAAAGCATCGCGAAGGCCCGAAACGGGTGTTGATGCGATGTGATTTCTGCCCAGTGCTCTGACTGTCAAAGTGAAGAAATTCAGTGAAGCATGGGTAAATGGTGGGAGTGCACCGTCCCCGGGAGAGGGCGTAGGGCCAATGGGGAAGCCGGCTCATGGTATCCCATCCTCTCGGCCCCCGGAGGTGCGTAGATACAGCCACCGTGGTGTCTCGCACCCGGGGCCAGCTGAGAGAGTCGGCTGACAGCGCAGATGGGCAGAGGGCCTCCCTGGGAAGCCAGATCCTCAATCCTGTCTTCCTGGCCCCCAGAAGTGTGGAGATATGGCCACTGTGGCATCTCGCACCCAGAGCCAGCCAGGGGACTCAGCGGATGGCAGGGGTCGAGGGCCTCCCCTGGAAGCCAGGTCCTTGATCCCATCCTTCTGGCCCTCAGGAGTGTGGAGATACAACTGCCATGGCATCTTGCACCCAGGCCAACCAGTGGAGTTGGCGGATGGTGCGGGCAGGCTGAGCACCTCCCCCGGAAGCCAGGTCTGCAATCCCATCCTTCTGGACCTCAGGAGTGCAGAAATACGGCCGCCATGGCATCTCACACCTGGGTCATCTGCGGGCAGGGGTTCGGCTTCCGGTCCTCTACCCAGCACCGTGGGGATGAGGCCCTGCAAACGGCAGTGCACAGGGGGCAAGGGGCCATGGGCCAGGAGGCTCGGAGTGGAGCATGTTCGTCGACACCTGGCATGGAGGGGGAGAGAGCCAGATGTGAGTGGAGAAATGCCCAGAGATGCCAGGACCCCAGGCCATCTCCCTTGTGAGTTTGAAAGCCCTACGTGGAGGGCAAAGGGCAGAACCAGCATCACGGAAGTCTGGATGAGGGACCGTCTGAGGCCTTGCATCCCAGCAGAGTTCCATGAGGACATGAAGGATTGGAAGGAGGTCCCCCTGAGAGGCTCAGAGAGCACGGTTTACACAGAATGATTTGGCAGCCTCCAGGTGATATCTAACATGGGAAAAGAGCTCTCCCGTCCAGGTAGAAATGGAAGCCTGGAGGGGTCCCTCCCCATGGAAGTCTGGAAGGGAGAGAGGGGTGAAAATCGGCCAGGCTAGGAGAGCTCCCACCTGGGTGAGAGGGGTCCGGACCACAGCCCCCTCTGGGATGGAAGTCTGGAAAAGGAAGAGAGGTGGAATGCAGCCTGGGAGGGTGCGCCATGCTCAAGTGAGAGAGCCCTGACTGTCCTCCCGAAGTGGAAGTCCTTAAGGAAGCCACCAGCAGAAGGCTGTGGGGCCAGGAGAGCTCCTGCCCGGGTGGGAGTGGGCAGGCAGAGCCCTCCCCATGATGGAAGCCCTCAAAGAAGTGACCGGCAGGAGTCTGCGGGACCCTGAGAGGTCCTGCCGGGCAAGGGGAATGCATCTGACCTCACCCGGCACCCGACGGTGTCCCCAAAATATCACAAAGTCCCTGGAACCCCTCTGCATGGGAAAGCAGGGGGGACATGGAAGTCCCGGTGAGGGCAGGCCTGCCCCTCGGTAGCCAAAGGGAGTTCCATGGGGCCGGCCGGGACCAGAGGGAGGTCCCCCTGAGAGGCTCCGAGGACACGGCCCAGCCAGGCTGCCTCTAAAAGTTCTGGGGGAGAATGGGACCGTGCTGCTCTGGACCAGAAAAGAGCATAGGCTCGGAAGTCCTGATGAGGCTGGGCATTGGCACCAGAACCATAGAGCGAGGGGAGAGGGGTGCCCCTTCACTTTTGCAGCACTTGCAATGTCTCAACCATCCCAGTTGTGCAATTGCATTAGCTTTTGCAGCACTTGCAATGTCCCGAACACACACCTATTTGAATACAGGATGTACTTAGTAGGCGGATTTCTTTACAGACTGCAGGATTTATTTTTTTCGAACTACTGTTCGGGCAGAGTGGTAAGTTAAAGTCCGCTGCTGCATTTACATGTTAGTAAATGTTCTTTCTGAAGTGGGGAGAGAAGTGTGTGTAAGTTAAATTCGTTGCTGCATTTAGGAAGAGAGACTGTGTGTGTATGTGTGAAAATGCCCCCAACAGGATACATCTGGTAGCTAGAGGTATACAGGCTCAAACCCTGCACCTTGGGTGCACATCAAAAGAGCCTAAGGTCTCTAGCCACCATCACTTGTGAATTTATGCCTCACATTTTTGTTTTGTTCTGTTCTTCATTAATTCTCTGGTTTTCAGGAGCAGTAAAACAAAACTTTTTATGCTAATAATTTTCTAAGTTTATAAGATCAGTATTTGAAATGTGTCCCTATTTTGGGGCTGTGTTCCCCCATTATTGCTTTGTTCTGTATTTTTGTGCTAGGAGGTTGAGAGCTATGGTGATAAGTGAGAATTGAATTCACTAAATGATAGCCATTTAAGTTTGTCTTCCTGTCTTTCAGGAAATTGCTGATTTAGCTTAGTGGTATGCTGTTCTGACTGTAATGCCCTGCATTCTGGGTTCAAGACTTGGCAGTGAAATGTACAGTGGTATCACAACATTTTATGCAAGCAGCTTTCCAAAATTATACAAGCAATGTTTAAAATGTGTCCCTGGTGTTTGGCCTTTTGCCTCCCCCAAGTGAAAATAAGTGCAAGAAGCTGTGCAACATGCCCATGGCTTATACTACTATGATTCTGTATTTGTATTTATATATATATATATATATATATATATATATATATATATATATATATATATATATATATATATATATTGTGTGTAGAAGTGGACTGTTATCATGGAAATGTTCTGAATAGGGAAGTTCTGTCATTATTGGTGCATGCATTTTGCATCATTGCCTACTGGAAAATGTTCAAACAATAAATTTAAAATGCACTCTAACTTAAATCTAACAAGTGTGCTGTATTATACAAGGAATATAATTTAATAAAGTCAGGAAGGTGTATCAAATAGCGCATGTATGTTTCTTGTTTTGTGCACAAGGGGCCTCTGATTTGGAAACATCCCAAAGGTAATCTTTATCCACCACTGGCCAGATGCATTTTCTTTGGATGTGGTGTGGGTTTTAATGCTGTTTCAATGACTGTAAGTATCAAGGGCAGTGAAGTTTTAATGCCAAGTCTATTTTCATTGTGAGACAGTATTGCTTTGTTTAGCAGATATCTGTTAGTGTTTGTGCATTGTGCTATAAAATGTAAAAAAAAATAAAATCCAGAAATGCAACGGGCAATAGAAAATGTACTCCAGGATTGACCCTCATGCCACTAATGGATAGAGGCAGTTCCTAAATGCTGCATCCCTTATATGGGTCCCCTCAAATTATCTATGGAATGATCACAGCTATTCTCACTAGGGCTAATATACAATTATCAGCCATGGGATAGGTAAGACCAATCAGAAAATGTTAATTTAAGAGTCAAGCACCAAAAGGGAATTGGCTAAGCTTAAAAAGTTCTCCAAGTGAACCTATGTTGTGGTAGTAAATATTTATACAAAATTGCCCTTTTTAGATCACTAAGTACCCCTCTCACCCTCTGATCCCCCAGTCTTCAACAGCTTCCAGTGCCTTTGAGGCTGGGCCTACCCCTCGGCAGCCGGGGAGTTCCAAGGGGCCGGCCAGGACTGGAGGGAGGTCCCCCTGAGGAGCTCCATGGGCATGGAGACACAGAATGATTTGGCAGATTTCAGGAGATATCTAACTTGGGAAAAGAGCCCTCCCACCCAGGTGGAAGTGGAAGCCCGGAGGGGGTCCCTCCCCACGGAATTCTGGAAGGGAGAGAGGGGCAGAAATTGGATGGGCTGGGAGAACTCCCACCTGGGTGAGGGGGGGTCCAGAATACAGCCCCCCTCCATGTAGAAGTCCTTAAGGGAGCCACGAGCGGAAGGCCACAGGGCCAGGATAGCTCCTAACTGGGTGAGAGGGGTCAGGCGAAGCCCCCCATGATGGAAGTCTTCGAGGGATCGACCGGTGGGAGTCCTCCATACCCAGAGAGCTCCTGCCAGGCAGAGAGTAGGCGTCTGACCTCGCCCAGTACCTGACGGCGTCCCCAAAATATCACAAAGTCCCCAGAACCCCTCTGGATGGGAAAGCGGGGTGGACATGGAAGTCCAGATGAGAGAGTACCTGCCACTCGATGACTGAGGGGACTTATGTGGGGCCAGCCAGGCCAGAGGGAGGTCCCCTGAGAGGCTCCGAGGGCACGGGGACATGGCCTGGCCAGGCAGCCTCCAAGACATCTGGGGAAGACGTGGACCATGGTGCTCTGGACTGGAAAGGAGCAGGACACGGAAGTCCCGATGAGGGTGTGCCTGCCCCTCGGTAGCCAAGGTGAGTTCTGCGGGGCTGGTTGGGACTGGAGGGAGGTCCCTCTAAGAGGCTCTGAAGGCATGGGGACATGGCACGGCGAGGCAGCCTCCAGGAGATCTGGAGGAGATGGGGACCATGGTACTCTGAACCAGAAAGGAGCGTGGGCTCAGAGGTCCCGATGGGAGTGTGCCTGCCCCTCAGTGGCCGAGGAGAGTTCTGCGGGGCCATCCAGGACCAGAGGGAGGTCCCCAAGAGGGGCTCTAAGGGCACCGGGACACAGCCCAGCCAAGCAGCCTCCAGGAGATATGTAACCCAGGGAAAGAGCCCTCCCACCTGGGTGGAATTGGAAGCCCGGAGGGGGTCCCTCCCCATAGAAGTCTGGAAGGGAGAGGGAGGCAGACATCAGCCAGGCCAGGAGAGCTCCTGCCTGTGTGAGGGGTCCGGACCACGGCCACCTCCGGGATGGAAGTCTGGAAGGGGGAAAGAGGTGTGAAGCGGCCAGGGAGGGAGCACTCCCACTTGGGTGAGAGGGTCCGGACCACCCTCCAATCCAGGTGGAAGTCCTTAAGGGAGCTGCTGGTGTAGGGCAGTGGGGCCACAAGAGTTCCTGTCTGGGTTAGAGGGGACAGGCGGAGCCCCCTGCGACGGATGTCCTCAGGGGAGTGACCGGTGGGAGTCTGCGGGACCCAGAGAGCTCCTGCCAGGCAATGGGAAGGTGTCTGACCTCGTCCGGTACTTGATGGCATCCCCGTAATATTGCAAAGTCTCCGGAATCCCTCTGGATGGGAAAGCGGTGGGACACAGAAGCCCTCATGAGAGCAGATCTGGCCCTCCATGGCCGTCGGGAGTTCTGCAGGGTTGGTCGCACCCCATGGTTCATCCCCCCGGTCATCTGCTGGGCACATGCGATCCGGCATGATTTTGCAGCCTCCAGGAATTAAGGGACGACAGGGGGTCCCGTGGGGAGTGCGAGTCCAGGTTCCAGCCCCAGGGAGAATGTTTTCTGGTGGGTGCCCTTGCGGTGGGGGCCGAGGCTCCTCTCCCCACTATCCATTGATCAATCGGGCCAACCAACTCCCACTGGCAGAGGACCCCCATGGTGTGTCTCTGTGGGTCATAGTTGACAGGTTGAGCTTCTTCTCCCCAGGAGCGAGGCATGGGTGGGGGGCATGGAGAATTCCGCACCCCTCAGTGGCAAAGTCGAGCCGAGACTGACGAGCCTGGGCTGAGGCGAAGGGGTCCTGTCATGCACCAAGCCACTCCATTCTGGCAGGCACCCCAGAGTGCGGGAGCTTTGGGAGCTCTCTCCCTCACTCTCTGGCTCCAAGTGCAGGTGTGCTCCACGCCGGCCCGCATCCCTCTGGTGTCACAGTCGCCGGTCTACAACCAGCACCCAGGGTGCCCCCCCACAGGGATAGGGACCCCTTCCATCGGCGGAGTTGCAGGCTCTGGCCCCTCCTCTTTGCCCACCCGCCGAGGTGCTTCTATCTTGTTGATCCTGCCAGTAGCATATGCTTGTCTCAAAGATTAAGCCATGCAAGTCTCAGTGCACATAGATGCTACAGTGAAACTGTAAAAGGCTCATTAAATCAGTTATGGTTTCTTTGATCACTCCACCATTACTTGGATAACTGTGGTAGTTCTAGAGCTAATACATGCTGATGAATGCTGACCTCTGGGGATGCATACATTTATTAAATGAAAACCAATCCAGGTCTCAGCCTGGCAGCTTTGGTGACTATAGATAAACTTGGGCCAATCACGTGCCCTCATGGCAGCGATGCAACATTTGAATGTCTGCCCTATCAACCTTCGATGGTACTATCTGTGCCTACCATGGTGACCATGGGTAATGGGGAATCAGGGTTCGATTCTAGAGAGGGAGCCTGAGAAATGGCTACCACATCCAAGGAAGGCAGCAGGCGCACAAATTACCCACTCCCGACTCGGGGATGTAGTGACAAAAAATAACAATACAGAACTCTTTTGAGGCCCTGTAATTGGAATGAGTACACTTTAAATCTGTTAACGAGGATCTATTTGAGGGCAAGTCTGGTGCCAGCAGCTGCGGTAATTCCAGCTCCAATCGCATATATTAAAGTTGCTGCAGTTAAAAAGCTCGTAGTTGGATCTTGAGATCAGGCTGGCAGTCCGCCACAAGGTGAACTACTGTCTGTCCCAGCCCCTGCCTCTCGGCACTCCCTCGATGCTCTTAAATGAGTGCCCTCGGGGTCCAAAGTGTTTACTTTGAAAAAATTAGACTGTACAAAGCAGGTCGGTCGCCTGAATACTTCAGCTAGGAATAATGGAATAGGACTTCGGTTCTATTTTTTTGGTTTTTGGAACTGGGGCCATGATTAAGAGGGACGGCCAGGGGCATTTGTATTGTGGCGCTGGTGGTGAAATTCTTGGACCGGCGCAAGACAAACGACAGTGAAAGCATTTGCTAAGAATGTTTTCATTAATCAAGAATGAAAGTCTGAGGTACGAAAACAATCAGATACCATAGTAGTTCCGACCATAAATGATGCCGACTAGCGATCCAGCAGCGTTATTCCCATGACCCGCCTGGGAGCTTCCGGGGAAACAAAAGTCTTTGGGTTTTGGGGGAAGTAGGGTTGCAGAGTTGAAACTTAAAGGAATTGATGGAAGGGCACCACCAGGAGTGGTGCTTGCAGTTTAATTTGACTCAACATGGGAAACCTCACCTGGCCCAGACACGGAAAGGACTGGCAGATTGATAGCTATTTCTCAATTCTGTGGGTGGTGGTGCATGGCTGTTCTTAGTTGGTGGAGTGATTTGTCTGGTTAATTCCGATAAAGAATGAGACTCGCCATGCTAACTAGTTATGTGGCCATGTGCAATCGTCTCCAACTTCTTAGAGGGACAAGTGGCTTTCAGCCACATGAGATTGAGCAATAACAGGTCTGTGATGCCCTTAGATGTCCAGGGCTGCATGCGTGCTACACTGAATGGATCAATGTGTATCTACCCTTGGCCGACAGGTCTGGGTAATCCACTGAACCCCATTCATGATAGGGATTGGAGATTGCAATTATTTCCCATGAACGAGGAATTCCCAGTAAGTGCGGGTCATAAGCTTGCGTTGATTAAGTCCCTGCACTTTGTACACACCACCTGTCACTGCTACCGATTGGATAGTTTAGTGAGGTCCTCGGATCAGCCCTGCTGGAGTCAGTCATGGCCCCGGCAGTGTGCCGAAGTGACGATCAAACTTGACTATCTAGAGGAAGCAAATGTCATAACAAGGTTTCCGTAGGCGAACCTGCGGAGGGATCTTTAACGCCGAGGGTCCCGGGACGACGCGGTCCCTGGGTACCAGGGCCTCTCCTTGCTCTGCCACCCTGACCCTCCATGTCTCTCTCCGTGTCTCTCTCTGACTCCCATCTCTCCGAGTGCCCCGGTGGAGGCCAGAGGGACTGAGCCCATGGCACCCAGGGAGGTAGCGAGAGCAAGAGGTGGTGTCTGTCCCCCCCTCGCCTCCTGGCAGTGGGAGGAAGGGGGCCGTCTGCTCAGTGGGAGTCATGGGTGCTCCTCTGCTGCCACTACAGAATAGTGGTGAAGGGCACGCCTAACCCGACGATGTGGTCTGACGCGCGCACAGGTGGTGGCTGGCTACCCATGCAATAGGGGGAGGTAGAGGGTGCCATCCCAGCAGGGGGGCAGCGGCCTCCCCTCCAGGTGCACTGGGCCACCCCAGGGGTGGCACACCGGAGTCCTCTCCCTTCATAGTCGGTTGCAATACCTGGGAGGATGCCCCGCTCCACACGGGGTTTTGGTTCAAAGACCCAGAGGGTCGGCAGTGCAGCCACACACCGGTCACCACGGGACTTCCTGCTGTTCTGCAGCACGGGGCCAATAACCCCGGTCCACGTGCC
>NC_056732.1:1335237002-1335247002 GCF_019279795.1 Protopterus annectens
TGGAGATATGGGTGTTGTGGTGTCTCGCACCCAGAGCTGTCTGCGGGCAGTGGTTTGGCCTCCGGTCCTCCACCCGGCACCATGGGGATGAGGCCCTGTGAACATCAGTGCACAGGGGGTGAGGAGCCACAGGCCACGAGGCTCAGAGCAGAGCACTATTGTCAGTCCCTGGCACAGCGGGGGAGAGAGCCGGATGTGAGTGGCAAAACGCTCAGAGATGCTGGGACTATCCCCCTTGTGAGATTGAAAGCCCTATGTGGAGGGCAAAAGGTAGAACCGTCATCACGGAAATCTGGATGAGGGACCATCTGAGGCCTCGCGGCCCAGCAGAGTTCCACGAGGCCATGAAGGATCGGAGTAAGGTCCCCCTGAGAGGCTCGGAGAGCACGGTTGACACAGAATGATTGGGCAGCCTCCAGGAGATATTTAACCCGGGAAAAGAGCTCTCCCAACCAGGTTGAAGTGGAAGCCCGGAGGGGTCCCTCCCCATGGAAGTCTGGAAGGGAGAGAGGGGCAGAAATTGGCCAGGCTGGGAAAGCTCCCGCCTGGGTGTGGAGGGTCCAGGCCACAGCCCCCTCCAGGATGGAAGTCCAGAAGGGGGAGAGAGGTGGAATGTGGCCGAGGAGGGTGCGCCCCACCAGGGTGAGAGAATCCAGACCATCTACCCCCCCTCAAGGTGGAAGTCCTTAAGGTAGACACTGGCAAAAGGCTGCTGGGCCAGAAGAGCTCCTGCCCGGGTGGGAGTAGGCAGGCGGAGCCCCCCTGTGATAGAAGTCCTTGAGGGAGCTACCGGCAGGAATCTGCGGGATTCTGAGAGCTCCTGCCAGGCAGGGGGAAGGCATCCAACCTCACCCGGCACCTGACGACATCCTCGGAATATCGCAAAGTCCCTGGAACCCCTTTGGATGGGAAAGCAGGGGGGACACGGAAGTCCCAATGAGGGTGGGCCTGCCCCTCATCAGCAGAGGGGAGTTCCACAGGGCTGGTCGGGACCAGAGGGGGTCTATGTGAGATGGGGACCATGGTGCTCTGGACCGGAAAGGAGCATGTGCTCAGATGTCCCAATGGGGGCGGGTCTGCCCCTTGGAGGCTGAGGGAAGTTCAGGGCCAGCCAGGACCAGGAAGAGGTCCCCCTGAGAGGCTCCGAGAGCATGGGGACACGGCTTGGCCAGGCAGCCTCCAGGAGATCTGGGGGTGATGAGAATCCTGGTGCTCTGGACTAGAAAGGAGCGTGGGCTCGGAGGTCCTGATGAGGGCGGGCCAGCGCCAAGGTGAGTTCTATGTGGCCGGCTGGGACTGGAGGGAGGTCCCCCTCAGAGACTCCGAGGGCATGGGAACACAGAACAATTTGGCAGCCTTCAAGAGATATCTAACCTGGGAAAAGAGCCCTCCCGCCTTGGTGGAAGTGGAAGCCCGGAGGGGGTCCCTCCCCATGGAAGTCTGGAAGGGAGAGGGGCAGAAATCAGATGGGCTGGGAGTGCTCCCATCTGGGTGAGGGGGGTCCAGACCACAGCCCCCCTCCACATGTAAGTCCTTAAAGGAGCCACTGGCAGAAGGCCTTGGGGCCAGGAGCTCCTGCCCGGGTGAGAGGGGTCAGTTAGAGCCCACCCAATGTTGGAAGTCTTCGAGGGATCGACCGGTGGGAGTCCTCCTTACCTGGACAGCTACTGCCAGGCAGGGGATAGGCGTCTGACCTCACCCGGTACCCGACAGAATCCCCAAAATATCCCAAAGTTCCCAGAACCCCTCTGGATGGGAAAGCGGGGGGACGCGGAAGTCCCGATGAAAGAGTGCCACCCCCTCAGCGGCCAAGGGGAGTTCCACGGAGCCAGCTGGGACCAGAGGGAGGTCCCCTGAGAGGCTCCGAGGGCACAGGGACACGGCCCGGCCAGGCAGCCTCCAGGAGATCTGGGGAAGACTGGGACCATGGTGCTCTGGACCAGAAAGCAGCATGGGCTCAGAAGTCCCGATGAGGGCGGGCCTGCCCCTCGATGGCTAAGGGGAGTTCCACGTGGGCTGGCTGGGACCAGAGGGAGTTCCCCCTGAGAGGCAACGAGAGCATGGGGACACAGCCCAGCCAGGCAGCCTCCAGGAGATCTGGGGGAGATGAGGACCGTGGTAATAAGGACCTGAAAGGAGAGTGGGCTCAGAAGTCCTGATGGGAGCATACCTGCCCCTCAGTGGCCAAGAGGAGTTCCCCAGGGCCAGACAGGACCAGAGTGAGATCCCTTGAGGGGCTCCAAGGGCACAGGGACAATACATGGCCAGGTAGCCTCCAGGGGATATGTAACCCAGGGAAAGAGCCCTCCCGCCTGGGTGGAATCAGAAGTCTGGAGGGGGTCCCTCCCCATGGAAGTCCAGAAGGGAGAGGGGGCAGGCATCGGCCGAGCCGGGAGAGCTCCCGCCTGGGTGTGGGGGGTCCAGACCACAGCTGCCTCTGGGACAGAACTCCAGAAGGGGGAGAGAGGTGGGAAGTGGATGGGGAGGGAGTGCTCCCACCGGGGTGAGAGGGTCTGGACCACCCCCCCAGGTGGAAATCCTTAAGGGAGCCGCTGGAACAACTCCGCTTTGCCAGGAGAGCTCCTTCCCAGGTGAGAGGGGGCAGGCGGAGCCCCCCTGCAGTGGAAGTCCTCAGGGGAGTGACTGGCAGGAGTCTGTGGGACCCAGAGAGCTCCCACCGGGCATCGGGAAGGTGTCCAACCTCACCCGGTACCTGACATCATCCACAAAATATCGCAAATTCCCCAGAACCCCTCTGGACACTAAAGCAGTGGAATACAGAAGCCCTCATGAGAGCAGATCTAGCCCTCCACAGCAAAGGGGAGTTCCGTGAGGTCAGTCGCACCCCGCAGGTTTGTCCACCTGGTTGTCCTCCGGGCATGCACAATCTAGCATGATTTGGCAGCCTCCAGGAGTTAAGGGACAATGGGGTGTCCCATGGGGAGTGCGAGTCCAGGTCCCAGCCCTGGGGAGAACATCTTCCAGCAGGCACCCTCACAGTGGAGGCCAAGGCGCCTTTTCCCACCATCCATTGATCGATCGGGCTGACTGACTCCCATTGGCGGAGAGTCCCCTCGAAGTATCTCTGTGGGTCATGGCTGGCGGGTCAAGCTTCTCCTCCCCGGGAACGAGGTGCAGGTGGGGGGTGCGAAGCATTCTGCTCCCCTCGGTGGTGAAGTCAAGGCGAGACCGACAAGCCCCAGGCCAAGGCGAAGGGGTCCTGTCATGTGCCAGGCTGCCCTGCCCACTCCGGCGGGCACCTCCGAGCGCAGGAGCTTTGAGAGCTCTCTCCCTCACTCTCTGGTTCTGAGCACAGCAGCACTCCACACTGGCCCATGGCCCTGCGGGGTCATGGTCGCCGGTCCATGACCAGCACCCGGAGTGCCTCCTCTGTGGGGAGATGGACCCCTCCCATTGACAGAGGTGCGGGCTCCAGCCCCTCCTCAACTTGCCAAATACCATCCCAGCAGGCATCTAAGATCTGAAAATCATCTACTTCTAAAAGTAGATAAGCCCACCTTACCTGCTGGTCAACTCCTCTATTCCTTCACCGTCAACAAACTATGGAACTCACTTCCATCTTCTATAAGAAACACAGGCAGCACCACCAACTTCAAACAAATACTGAAAAATCATCTCAAGTCTTCCTGGCTATGTTCCTTCTCTATAACCTAAACTCTTCACTCTACTTATATGATTACTAAACTCCTATGTATTTTGCTGCTAGTGACTGATGGCACTTTCTCCATATTTATTTTTATCTTCACTTGTTGATACTGGTACAATAATACTGATTAATATATCTCTGTTTATACCACATTGAATTCTGCTTTAATGTATATTTTCTGTATATATTACTGTAATCAAACAAACTAGATTCATGCCTTTATGTATATATTCTGTATATGTTACTATATTTACTCATCTGTAACACTGTTTCTACTTCTGTACCAATTAATTTATATATTTTTTCTGTATCTATGTTCTCGTTGGAGCTTTTCTCCCCAGGCCTCCACTGAAAATGGGCTCTTTTAGGCCCAGTGGACTTTCCCGGTAAACAAATGCAATAAAATAAAATAAATAAATAAATAAAACCCACTACTGCACAGCTCTCAGACAACTCAACTGGCTGGAACTTCCCAACCTGTTAGCACTAAACCAACTTTCTTTTGCCATAAAATCAAATACAATCCCACAGACTGTCCAGCTCTTTCAAACCTAGTTCAACCTAACTCTAACTGTAGGCTCCTTAGGTCATCCAACAAATTAATGCTAAAAATTACACAGCCACACAACCATTACGGCAATTCCCACTACTCCTATAAATTAGTCAAGGAATGGAATCACCTACCTCAGCACATCCAAAAAAAATCCAACTTGTCCATATTTAAAACTACTCTGAAAGATTACCTAAATACTAAGTGGCTTTGCCCCTGTACTACTCCTGGTTAGTCTCCCTCACTACTACTGCTCATCCCTACATGAGACTTAATATTACTTCCATATCTTGCATGACTTGCAAACTATCTCTCTAATGTTCTTGTTGGGATATGATATCTTACTATATAGCTTCTACATTTTTGATTCGAATTGTCAGTTTTGCATACATTGTATAACTAAATTTTTCTCAATTATTTTGCATACTGTGTAAATACTTTGCTATGACCTTGTGTTACCCTGCATGAGCTCAGAAAATGCATTTTCATTATATTTGTTACTAAATACTTTTACTTTAAATTGTTTTTTTTTCTGGAGCTTTTCTCCCTGGGTCTCTGCTAAAAACAGGTTTCAAACCCAGTCAGACACTACTGGGTTAATGTAAATAAATAAATAAATAAAATCACAGATGATGAAAAATGCATTGCTAATAGCTCACAGGTGCCAGTGTACTGTTAAGTGCTGTATTCTGCACTGATTGCCTCGTGAAATGATTACATTCCTGCTTGCACTTAGTTACTCCTTCACTGAATGAAGAGTTCAGACATTTTGACAATCAGTTTACAAATTTACTTTTCACTAATCTGTCAGGTAGTAATAGTCAATGAAAATATTGTAAAAATGCTTTTTTCTTCTATCAGGATTTAGATAACAACTACTTTGATGGGGGAAATGGTGCTTCTCCAAATAGCAAACCATTACTGTCAAGAAACACTGATCACTGTAGTCAGCTCTAAGAATATATTGTCTGTCATGGTATATTTATTAAGTATATTGTGGAAATGAATCAGCAGTGGAATTGCTGATAGTACTATTTTATTACATGGTTTTATTTGTTCTGGCTGTCCCATTGCATATATTCTTATACAAGAACATTTGGATATTAGCAGGAGGCAACGATTAAGGTGTTTATAATCCTGAACACTATATCCATCTGCTACACATACAGTCTCTCTCTCTCTCTGGCAAAGTCAGTTGGTCACATGTGCATCCCATTCTCCAAAACATATTTGTGACCTGGCTCAAAATATTTATTATAATTGATATATTTAGAAATTCATAAGATGAATGCAATGCTGAGAAATGCATAATTGTACCCTTTGTGAAGTCAACCATCTCAGCTAATTACTGTGTTGATAATACCCAGTGGTCTGGGTACACACATAGACAGTAGCCTTAACTTCGACCATCACGTGGCCACAGTGGTGAGAAAATCCTTTTATGTTGCTCAATGTATAAGTAAGGGCATGGCATCTAGGTCCAAATGGGTCATTATCCTACTGTACTCTGCCCTTATCAGACCAGTTATAGAGTACAGTGCTCCCTTTGGTATGTACCTAACCAGACATATTCAGCAACTACAGCAACCTCAGAGGTTCCTTACAAAAAGAATACATGGCATAACCAACCTGCTTTATGCAGGGTGCCTTAAAGCCCTTTCCCTCTACTCAGTCTCCTACAGATTGCTGAGGGATGATCTATGCCTGGCTTACAAGGCATCCGCAAACCCCTCACTTATGAAGCTCCTACATATTTGCAAGTCAAAGAATACCAGAAATACAAGGTTTAGGGACCTGAATTTCATCTGTCACTTAAACAAAATGTTGGAGAGACAGCTGTGCATCCCAGAGACTGCCCCTCCAAAGGAACAGGCTTCTTATCCACATGAGGCTGAGTTCATATATTACCCAGTTTAAGTGCAACCTAGACCAGTGGATGGGAAATAGGAAATTTACACCAGCCCTGGCACCCCTTTCCTTTATGGACAGAAGCTGCTTATAAATGCCTGGTCATCCATGTCCTATTTGGATACAGGACATCATTATTGTTTTGGAAAAATGTGGCTGGCTTAGAAAGACCCCCACATCATTGGATTAGTAACAATCTATGAATCTATATCAGCTGTTTATGAAGTGATGATGTCCACATGATGGTGGGAATTCTACCATAGAATAGGCCATTTTCATACAAGTGCTTAGTTTTGGACAAAAGTAATTCTGTCATCACTTTGTAAGAAAAGAAGGCATTGTTCTTTAGTAAACAAGTTGCTTTTATGTTTCAGTGGGTAGTTAAGATATTTTGATAAACTAAATATGCAGCTCTGCTATTCTGAATTATACCATCTCTAAATAGTCTGACGGAGAGGGTTAATATTGAGCTGTATACTTCCTCTAGGACGGGGTTTGATTCCCTCAGCCCTCATTTGCCTACTGTGTGATCTTCAGCAAGTCACTTAACCAGACATTTTTACTGGGTCAGCCCTGAAAAGAGACTGTGTGTCCAGTGAACTTACATGATTAACAAATGGGTATTATTATTATTATTATTATTATTATTATTATTATTAAACTCTCATTTGATGAGTCAAGGTACTTTAATACCAGCAGTTGTTCCTACAGGAAGTCTCAGCACTGTTTGATGTAGTCATAAGTCCATGCATATCGCACTAGTCATTTATACATTCCAACAGGATGTCTTTTGATTCACCAAAAGCTGATCAGTAACTACTCCAGACAAACCAATGATAATACCTACAAGAGTGTAAGAGTAATTATTCTTTTATAAAGTAAATAATCTCATTTACATGACATAATTTGAGTCATCAGCAATTCATTTGTTTAATTAATCTAGGTGAATTGCCTAATGAATGCCTCTTAGAGCCTAGCAAATGTGATGAAATGCCATGACATGGTTGCCTCATTCTTAATAAGACAGTAGCAGTGAAGGTACCTGGAAATAAGGGCTGTTATTTATGCAGCATCTCATAATTCTCTTCGGGTACTTAAACTATATTAAGTTTTAGTTTTCTTTAACGTTTCTGTTATAAACTTGTATCTGGTCTTCATAAGAAATATATATCCAAGATTGTTATGGAGTTGATCGTAGAATTAATCAGACATGCACTCCTGCCCAGAATGTGGTACCCATTTTATATTTTATGTACCTTTGTCCTGAATGTGGTACCCATTTTATATTTTATGTACCTACTGGACAAAGGACATCTTGTACTGTTAAGTAAATATATTTTCTTGTCGAGGTCACGTATTAGGCAAACGAAGGTTGATGGAATCAAACCCTGTGATACAGTAAGTAGCTTGTTAACAGCTTACAGGAGAATAACCCATTTGTTCTTCTGCAACCCTGTATGGCCCACAAACTTGAACTTGGAGAATGTGTGGCCTTTCTTTTCCTGTACATGCCAAGGTATATATAGCCCTCGCTATACTTACCATGGAAACCTTTTAGAGGCAGATTGGGGACAGGTGGATGCCTCTCAGGTTTCTGCCTTAAGCATACTGCAACAGTTCCTCAGTGTTATGCTACCCCATGTGAATCAGCATATCTATTCTTCAATGTCACCACAGAACCAAATCACTGCCATCAGTGTCTTCTGTGGTCTGGCATACTTCCCTAAGGTGCTTGGTGCAATACATTGAACCCATATGGCAATTAGGGCCCTATGCATGTCATGGAGAAGAGGTTCCATAATAGGAAAAGTTACCATTCTGTCAACTGCAGGGTAGAACATAATGCAGCTTACTGTACCACCAGCATATCACCTCAGCATTCTGGTAGTACCCATGATTCCCATATATGGCATGCAAGTTCACTGCACTGCATCTTCCTGAATGCTCTGAAACCACATCAATACCTTATTGGCAAATGTGTATTAAATATGTTTGCGGCTCTAGAACTATTATTCTGTATACTGATTAAGGTTTAATGATTAGCCAGCCCATCTTGATGTGTGTCCTCCTCTCATTAGGTTTTTCAGGTGATGCAGCTACCTACTTGAATCATTGCTAATGATGCCAGTTCATTATCCCTAGGGAGCTGCAGAAGAGTGCTATAAAACCTTTCTATCCCAGACATGAATAATCGAGTGTGTGACCTGCTTATAGCCCAATTCTCTTGCCTGGTCAAGTCTGCAGCAGGGACCTTCAGTATGTCCTTGTTTCTGCATGCAGAATGTTTACTGCTCATTGCATTCTGATGATTCTGTATCAGTCTGTGTACCACTGCCACAACCACTGACAGATGAAATGACCAGTAGTAATGCAGACCCATCTATTGCATCTTGTGTTTGTTATGATAGTGATCGTGGTCAACCAAAAGCAGCAGCACAGTGTCCCCTAAGACAAGTTTGTGTATGCTACACAGCAGTGCAGATGAAGTGCAGTGCCTAGCCCACAACTATGAACCACAGCACTCACTAAGTGATAAGTGTAAATTCACTAAGACAATCCTTAGTGCATGCACTGTTACCTACTGCTATGCTATGTAGTGCATGGTCAGCTTGCATTGTAAATCAAGCATTCCTCCACACACCATACACAAATGTATATAGTTTATGTGGTCACAGCTATTATCATTTGCACAGTAGTAGATGGACAGAGACACAAATGCTAGACATATCAGTGGAGGAGAGGATTTTTAGAAAAAGTGGTCTTGGTTGTAAAGCAAAGCAAAGTACAATAGGGTAATCTATCATGCAAATGCAGGCTTAATACTTAATGATGAGATGTTGGCCTAATGAAGTTATTATCAACTATTATTTTGAAAAGTTATAGTTTCAGACTGGTAATTTCTGAGTACGCTATGTATTTTTTCTGCCTTAGCTGAAATGATTATTTTCTTTTTCTTTCGATCTGTACTGGCAGTATTTTTTTCAGCTTTTTAATTTAAGTGCTACTATTTGTATTTTCCTTCATAGATGTCATGCATTGTGTTAGGTCTCCTTCAGCTGTGTATGTTGACTGTGTAATTGTCCCTACCACTGTGTGGGGATGAAGAGAAGGTTGGAGTCAGAATTTGTGACACTGTGAGTGCTGGTAACATCTGTAGTGTATCATACACTCTCTCCCCTAATGATGTTGCTAGGATCAATTGCTGATGAGAACTTGATACTAGGTTGTTATAATGGGAAGTCCTACTAGATGCTGTTGAAGCCTTTGAAAGTGACTGGCTAGTGTTGCATGACCTTGAACTTGACTGACAGATCCTACAGTGTGATGTGGTAGTCTAATGGCATCTAGCTGGCTGAGTCACATAGGCTATGGATGCCTCATCTGCTTGAGGTGCTCACAGTGCATATACCCCTAATGGTAACCATAAATGCAAACCTGATCTCTGCCATGAGTAGTAGTGTCAACTATGAGTGCATGACAAATTGTTGCAAGGGTGTGAATAAAGTCTAACATGAATGTCGTATGAGTAACCAAACAGCAATTGATAATCATAATGGCTTTGTTTGTGGTCACCACTATTCCCACGTATTGCTGTATGTCTTCCATGCAATATCTAACCATCTCTACCTGCGTCTTAATGGCAGTAGCCTCTGCCTGAACAATTTTCAAACATATTTATTGTTTACAGAAAACACCTTATGTGTCTCTGGAGTTAGTTGTGATTGATGCCTTCATATGGCACCCCTGTGGACAGCCTGCACAGTTGGTATTTTAACCTATGACATTGCCAAGTCCTCTTCTAGAAATCCAACATGTGCACCTGAAAGAGGCATTGAGATTCAATGGGAGGCAACGCTTCTGGTTATAGCATTTGG